>NC_133408.1:35165000-35170000 GCF_049350105.2 Macaca mulatta
TTAATTATAATAAATGGGTTGGGTGCCTCAGCCCCATCCTTCAGAGGCCGAGTCAGAGCAGATGTATTTATTTTTATTCGAGCGTGTAAGGGGGTGGGGGCGGATAGGCCCCACCCCAAAGTTACTTTTCCCCTCCGCCCCCCACCCCTCTCTCCTCCTCTGAGCCCAGGCTTTATGGGGATGAGGGTCAGGGCGCCTCCGCAGCTCCCCCACCTCTATCTTTGTAGATAGGGCGACTGCCAATCAATCAGAGAGGGCATTAATTACGCCTGTTTATTGACAGGGTGCTACATTCTGTAGTTCTTCTCTTTCGGGATCGCCCTCCTTCTCCTCCTCCTCCTCCTCCTCCTCCTCCTCCTCCTCCTCCTCCTCCTCCTCCTCCTCCTCCTCCTCCTCCTTCCTCCTCTCCCGCCGCCTGCAGCCCGAGAGGAGGAGATGAGAAACCTTGTAGTTTTAAATTCAATGTGACAGTTTCGGAAAAGCGGATGATGAATCTCCTATTATTGGATCAGTCTATTTGCCGCTCAATGTCTCTCTGTAATTGGAGCAACATCACTTTAAAGGTTCAGAGAGTACAGCATTTCTGGTGAAAAATCCCCACAACACGGCGCTGAATGTTTTAAAGGGAAATCTATTAGTGATTTGCGGAGGGGCGGGGAGGCGGCGACGGCGGGGAGGCGCGGGCTCGGGGCCGGCCCCGAGTGAAGTGGGGGGCTCGCCGGGGGCCCCTGCCCCGGGCCCAGGCCCCAGCCCGCGCCTGCCTGTCCCTGGGCGGCCCCTCCCTCCCTCCCTCCTGCTCCCCCCACCCCCCAGCTCGTCTTGTTGTGACAGTTCCTGATACTGTTTATTGAGGTGCATGTCAGGTATAATTAGCAATCGATATGGAAAACGTTTCCCTGCACCCAGCACGCCTCTGACGTCAGAGCCGATTAGCGCTTCTTATTGGTCCCAAATTCCCCGGGCCGCGGCTAATTATCGGGAGCTTGATGTTGATAAGTAAAGCGCCGGAGTGCGGGCGAAGCATGTGTGGGGCTCCGGGTCCCTGTCTCCGCCGCCGCCGCCGCCCGCGCCTCCCGCCGCTGGCCCGCACCGGCCCCGGCCCGCGCCCCCGCGCCCCGCCACCGGCCCCGCCGGCCCCCCGAGAGAGATGATGGACGGCCGCCTCCTGGAGCACCCGCATGCCCAGTTCGGGGGCTCGCTGGGCGGTGTGGTGGGCTTCCCCTACCCGTTGGGCCACCACCACGTGTACGAGCTGGCCGGGCACCAGCTGCAGTCGGCCGCCGCCGCCGCCTCGGTGCCCTTCTCCATCGACGGCCTGCTCGGGGGCTCGTGCGCCGCCGCCGCCTCGGTGGTCAACCCCACGCCGCTGCTGCCGGCCGCCTGCGGGGTCGGCGGGGACGGCCAGCCCTTCAAGCTGTCAGGTAGGCGCCGCGGGCGGGCGGGCGGGGAGGAGCGCGGCTGGGGGCGGGGGCCCTGATCGGGCCGAGGCGCTGGGGGGCCTGGGGCTGGCGAAGGAGAGCCGGCCCCTAGGCAGCCGTCTCTGCGCACCCCCGGATCCGGGCGGCCAGCGGGTAGCGGGAGGGAGGGGAGGGGGTCGGGCCTGGGCCGGTGGCTGAGCCGCGCGGCGTCCTGTGCCTGCCCGCAGACTCGGGGGACCCGGACAAGGAGAGCCCGGGCTGCAAGCGGCGGCGCACCCGCACCAACTTCACCGGCTGGCAGCTAGAGGAGCTGGAGAAGGCGTTCAACGAGAGCCACTATCCCGACGTGTTCATGCGCGAGGCGCTGGCGCTGCGCCTAGACCTGGTCGAGTCCCGAGTTCAGGTAAAGACCCGGCGTCACTCCCGGATTCGCCATCCGGACCCCGGGCTCGGGGCGCGCCGGGACGCCTTTGTTCCAGGTGGCGAGGTATCTTCCCCTTGCCGCGGGCCCGCTTTGCCCTCGCCTGCTGGGGAAGAGTGGAGGGGTTGGGGTTTAGGGGCTCGGCCCCTCACGGACAGCAGGGTGGGTTAACCGCCCCCCAAAAGCCTGGGTGGCTTGAGAAGGGCTGGCGGTAACACCTAAGTCTCCGGAATGGCGGCTGCGTCCGAACCGGGAAGCGGCGTGGTGGGTTGGCGGCGGCCGGGCCAAGTGAGGTCTCCCGGCAGGGGCAAGGCTCCGACCTGGAGGAGAGAGGGAAGGGGACCCCCCTCCCACGCACCGCCTCAAGCTCCCGCGCGAGGCTCTGTCACCCAGCCTGGAGCAAACGAGTCTGTTTACCTTGCGCCTGCAAAATATTCAGATGGAAACATGTATTTATTCATCGCTTTGCAGAAGGGGACAGCTGAGGAAGGAGAGGCAGAAGCCTAAACAGTTAACACATTGAGAAAGTGGGAGAAACAAGTTGTCTGAATTTTTAATAATACCCCGGTCTCATCTTTTTCTTATGACTGTGCTCCCGTAAATTTGCTATCATTTGGAGATGGCTGATGGTATTCTTTTTAAAAACACAGTGTCAGCTTGGTGGATTAAAAATTCCAAGATGATTTGTGCATAATTGAATGTTTCCCTGGAGCAAAGAAATCCTCTTTTTCTGGGGTGGGTGCGGTGTGGGGTCCAGGTCTGGGGTGCGATGTGTGGCTGTGGGTGCTAGGCGTTGAGGCAGACGCTGGCAAAACGCCTGTTTATCACCAATAGCTTTGTCTAAAAAGGTGTGTTTGTCCTGTGCTTGGACCTCCTCTCGTGACCTCTTCTGCTTGGAAATCCTTTTATCCAATTTGTTCTAAGTGTCTTAAGTGAAGTCAAGACCCCTTCATGTCTCCCCTAATACGATAATGACTAATTCTTACTGGCAAGGCAGTCCAGAATTCGCACCAAAAAAAAAAAAAAAAAAAAAAAAGAAAAAGAAAAAGTTTAAAGAAGGAAAAGGCGGTTACAGCCTTGGGGGGATTCGGCTTCATGCTGGAGACCTCCCCATGGACAAGGCTCCCTGCAACCAGGCTGGGCCTGCTACTGTGCAAGTCTCTGTACATCCGCGACAAAGAATCCGTATTAACGCGCTCTCTTGGGGAGGGCAGCACTGCCCGAGATTCCGCGGGGCTCAGACGGATATGACTGTGTGTGTTTGGTGGCTGGAGGTTGAGTGAAGGTGTAGCGCTGCTGTCCCCGGATGTCCTGTGTGGCTCCCCAGGACAAGGACTGCAGACAGAGTGGAAGAGACGAGATGGGCCCAGCCTCTCCTCCCGGCCTAGTGGTCGCCTCTTGCCTCCCCACCGGCCTTGGCCGGTGGCCCAGGCCAAGCACGACTGGTATGGGAAGGCTCCGTTGGTGCCCTGGTCCAGGGCTTGCAGAAAGAAGGCTGTGTTAGCTGTGTCTTGGGAGGGAGGCTGCAGAGGCCCACCCAAGTACGCCTCCCCAGGCCCTTCCGGACGAAGAAGCACCCAGATTTCCCTTCAAGGGAATCCGCCTCCCCGCCCCCCCCCCACGGCCCCCGCGAAATCTGGGCTTTGACACAGTCTCCAAGGGGCCGAAGACAGGCGTGGAGGGCGGCTGTGGCCCAGCAGTCCAACGGCAGGATGGTCAGCGCCAGGCCGGGCGGGCTGCTTAGAACACGAGCCGTGAGCGGCCAGGAAGGGCGAGCAGGGTCCTTACTCTCTGCCTCCGGACCAGGAACCCGACGCCCTCCGTCCGGGGCCAGACCGGCCCCCCAAGGAAGGGGCGGCTCCCAGGTCCCCGAGGTGAGAAGCCAGAGAGGGAAGCTGGCCGGGAGGCCCTGTCTACGCGTCTTCCGGGTAGAAAAGGCGCTCGCTGGAACCTGCAGCTCCAGTGGCAAAGCCCAGCTCCGGGCCCGCCCGCCCGCGCGGCCTGACTCCAGCCCCCGGCCGAGTGGAGGTTGTGCAGGCCGGTCTAGGGGGAGCGGGGAGGTCTTCTGCCCCGGCGGCCAGCCCGCCGCCTGATTGTGGCTTCCTCTCCCCTATCCGGCTGCTCTAGGTCTGGTTCCAAAACCGCCGGGCCAAGTGGAGGAAGAAGGAGAACACGAAGAAGGGCCCGGGGCGGCCGGCGCACAACTCGCACCCAACCACGTGCAGCGGCGAGCCCATGGACCCGGAGGAGATCGCGCGCAAGGAGCTGGAGAAGATGGAGAAGAAGAAGCGCAAGCACGAGAAGAAGCTGCTGAAGAGCCAGGGCCGCCACCTGCACTCGCCCGGCGGCCTGTCCCTGCATAGCGCGCCCAGCTCCGACAGCGACAGCGGCGGCGGCGGCCTCTCTCCGGAACCTCCCGAGCCGCCGCCGCCCGCCGCCAAGGGCCCAGGAGCGCACGCCTCCGGCGCCGTGGGGACCGCGCCCGCCCCTCCCGGCGAGCCGCCTGCGCCCGGCACCTGCGACCCCGCCTTCTACCCGAGCCAAAGAAGCGGCGCCGGCCCACAGCCGCGCCCAGGTCGCCCTGCGGACAAGGACGCGGCCTCGTGCGGGCCAGGGGCGGCTGTGGCGGCGGCGGAGCGCGGCGCCGCGGGGCTGCCCAAGGCCAGCCCGTTCAGCGTGGAGAGCCTCCTGTCCGACTCGCCGCCGCGCCGGAAAGCCGCTTCCAACGCCGCCGCCGCCGCCGCCGCGGGGCTGGACTTCGCGCCCGGGCTGCCGTGCGCGCCGCGGACCCTGATCGGCAAAGGCCACTTCCTCCTCTACCCCATCACGCAGCCGCTCGGCTTCCTGGTGCCGCAGGCCGCGCTCAAGGGCGGCGCGGGATTGGAGCCGGCGCCCAAGGACGCGCCGCCAGCGCCCGCCGCGCCGCCCGCGCCACCGGCCCAGGCCAGCTTCGGGGCCTTCTCGGGGCCCGGCGGCGCCCCGGACTCGGCCTTCGCGCGCCGCAGCCCCGACGCCGTCGCCTCCCCGGGGGCCCCGGCCCCGGCGCCTTTCCGTGACCTCGCCTCGGCAGCGGCGACCGAGGGCGGCGGCGGGGACTGCGCGGACGCGGGGACCGCCGGCCCCGCGCCCCCGCCGCCCGTGCAGTCGCCCGGGCCCGGCCC